>NW_027492687.1:0-31186 GCF_021521415.1 Bidens hawaiensis | reverse complement strand
CATGGTTAGGCTATGAAATCCAAATGCACATCAAAATATGAAAGGTCTTAGAAGACCAAAATGGTTCCCATTTTAACCCATAAAACTTCCGGCAAACCGAAAGTTTTGGGTTTTGTCCAAAACAAAATAATTAATTATCCAAATGACTTAATTATTACCACATGCATGTAAAGCATAATCTTGAAAAACCAAGGGATAACCAAAAGTTCAAAACTTTCGGCCATATGGTGAACCTCACCATAAAACCCGAAAATATTTAGATCTATTGAAGCATGTATCCGTATAAGTGGCTCTTGATTCCATTTTTGGGTTTTAACAAGATTATCAAAGTCATATAAACCTATTAATATGAAAAACGCAGCGGATAATAAAGTTTTAAATCTTGTTAATATGATTAATATAAAACCCAATTTTATATAAAACCCAATGCCCAGATCCATATACGAAACACATGCTATCAAAACAACCATAAGGTGTTTTAGCATACTACCTTTCAAGATGAAACTTGAAGAGGAGAATGATCTTGAATGGCTAGTCTTCAAATGAGAAGATCCTCAACCTTGTATACCCTTCAAGATTCCAACAAAGCACCCTTAGTTTGCTAGGATTTACACTATAAAACTCCTTCTTGTTTTCCTTTACCTTGGCCGAATTTAGGAGAAAAGAAAAAAAAGAGAGTTTACTTGCAATTATGTGCGAGAGAGAAAGAGAAAAGATGCAACATTTGCACAATTTCTTTTGCCAATCAAATTACATGCATGTTCTTGAAAAAGTATATTAATAAATAGATGAGAGAGAAGATATTTCCCCTTCCAAAATTCAAACCCTTTCAATTTAATTACTTATGTTATATTTGTTACATAATATAAAATGTAACATAACATAGTGTAAGTAGTATGCATCATATTATTTCACCAACTTAAATAACATTATAAAATGCTTCTTTCAAAATATAAATTATCCATATAACTTTCTTACTACACATGTGCAAATATTTAGAAACCCATTTTCTAAATATCGTAAGTGTTAATATTTCTTGTTAGATCATATCTTAAAATAAATATCGTGGGTGTTTGTCTAGCTTGTTATTGGGTATGACCCTACTTGGATCATAACATACTAGCCACATCAACTCTAATATGTGTATTGGACAGAACGATTACAACAGTTTACTCATGCGATTCCGAACCCAAGGAACTATATTGATTTGATTTTCATTGGTTAATCTTTACAATTTGTTCTTAACCTAGGACGTATAGGATTATGAACTTATATGGTGTATAAGTCTTCTAGACTTATATGGCGTGTAAGCTCTATTGTCTTATACGTTGAATCTTACATATAGACTTGTACATGAATATGATATACGATGATATATCTTATCCATTCTTAAAAGTTATACGTGTGTACGAGCTTATGCGTGCAAAATAGTTATCTGTTCAAATATGTTATATGGACTGAGCTTACACGCTGTTATATCTTATGCGTTTAGACTTACACGTTATACACTTATATTTTTTAAAAAAAATTGTTATAAAATTTACAAACATGTTATCCTGTTTGTTTGTTTGTGTATGTGCAGATGGTAAAATTCAATGACTTGAAGCTAATCATAATATCCGTGCTCTCTTAGATGGATCGGATGACAAGATGGAACCATTTTGAGTTATATTGCCATATTTTGAAAGATCGAGGATCTTTAAAGCTATTACCGCGAACACGGTGATTATCAAAGAGCTGGTTGCTGAATTCTAGAAAAACGCAATGCTTGAAGGAGAATTTATAAAGTCGGTGGTTAAAAAGAAAGAGATTATCATTTCCCAGCAAGTGTTAAGGGATGATTTGGAATTAGGTGATGAATCTACCGATCCTACTTCATTGGATGAAAGAATGATGAAGGGTTGTTTGCTGAGAATGGGTTACAAGAACGATTTGGATAGAACTTTCTTGAAGACTAGGTTGTCAAGACCTTATATGTTCTTGGTGCATGTGATAGTACGTTGCTTTGGTCACAGAAAGAGTGCTTATGAAGAGATACTGGACTACCAAATGTGTATGATGACTGCTTTGTGCTTGAACTTGAAATATAACTTTTCTAAAGTTATATTCGAGCACATGAAGCTATATTTTATTAACAAATGGCTGATGTATCCGAGGTTTATTCAGCTGATTATTGATCATCAGTTTCCTGATATTGAAAAAACTGGCGAAGAGATTAAGCTAGCTCACATGTATGTTGCGGGGTGTGCTAAGCTAAAGTCTTACAAAAATAAGACCGAGGAACAAATTCCTAACTTCCAAGATTTATTTGGGCATTTACCAAATCCTGATTATGTTGCTACGTCGAATAATCAGTGGAGAAAGGAAGATAGTGATTCAGAGAGGGAGAATGAGAATGTAAGAATGTAGAGTTATGTTTCTTTGGGTGGTAAATGGTTTGCGAAAGTTGAAAATGTTGAAGCTGAAGGTTCACAAAATATTAAAAGGAAACGTAAGTGTGTTGTTAAAACTGAGGTTGTTACACCTCCTACTCCTATTCCAGATCCTATTATTGCTCAACAACAACATGTTGTTGATGATTAATTGGTTGATGATGAAGAAACAGAATCTGATAATGAGATTCCAAAGAAAGCCTTAGCTGATCCTCGAGCTATGCATGATATTCGAAAGGAGCGTAGATCAAAGAAAACGTTTGATGATGATGAGATGATGAAACATATGTTCCGGAATCAAGCCAGCCAAAGAAAAGATGAGTCAAGCTTATGGTGAAAAGATCAATAATTGATAAATGTTTGGTTGATGAAACGGAGGATGTTGAATTTGTTCAATGAACATCAGTTGATAAAACTCCAGAGGTGGTTAAAGCACCTGAAGCTGGTAAAATACCTGTTTTTGAAGTAAACTTGGATGATTCTATTAATCATTTGTTGAAAACACCAACAACTAAAAAGTATACACCCAAGGTTGATGAATTTGTGCATCAAGAAACACCAAAATCTAATCCGAAAGTCTCTCAACAGTCATTTTCTGATATTTATCTACAAATAGATGGTCCTTCAAAAGAAGAGGTTGATTTGCTGAAAGAAAAGGTTGCAAATCAAGAAGTAAAGATAACAAGTATTGTTGATGAGAATGAGCATTTAAGAGCTGATAATGTTGATATAAAGAAGAGGTTGGATGAGAGTGAACGTAAAAGAAAATTATATGATGATTTATGTAAGGCCCCGGTCCTGGTGCCCTACTTTGGCGTTGGATGTTCTCATAAATACAGTTCTAAATATCAGAGTTAATTAAAACTTTCGCGGAATAAATAAACCTTTAATCATTCAACACAGAACTTTAAACTTGTCTTTGAAAACATAACATAATGTGTCTTATTATAACATCATGACAATTCTTCATTGGATGTCAGTCCCTTCAAATCATGTCATGTGTCTCTCTTAAGCTAGCTGCTTCAACCTATTTACCTGGGTGCATACTAAAAGTCAGCTAAGCTGAGTGAGTTCTAGTTCATGCAGATAACATACAATACATTCACATACTTATATATATACATATCCGTAGATACATATTACTTACTCGTACGTATCCGTAGATACATGTTTCTTACATAGCCTACTTATCTTTGTTTCGTGCATACGTAATTATATGACTTCCTCTTTTCTTTCTTTCTTTCGTTCATACTTTACATTTATTCATACTTTACATACTTATACGTTTTAAAGAGAATTAAGCCCTACTGCCTCGAGTATTATTAGGGCTCGGTCCCTTTTCTGCCTCGGATATTATTAGGGTCCGGTCCCTTTTCTGCCTCTAGTATTATTAGGGCTCGGTCCCTTTCTGCCTCGGAAATTAGTAGGGTCCGGTCCATTCTTCTATACCTTATCATTCTTTTATATTTATTTATAACTTTTATACATAACATACATATATCACCCATACATCATATATAAACAATCACATTTTCAAACTATCACCTGGGAGTACATGAGATATCCGAAGATCGTTCACGTACCGTCAAACATTCATTCATAACTTTCACATAAATCATAAAACGCATACACTTACCACTTAAGGTAAGTGTATTAACTATCCGAGTTATTCCTAGGTTATTGTAACCCCTAGCTACGGGGGTCCGGGGGTAGGGCCCCTAGAAACGGGGTTCTAGGGGCGGCAACCCTAGCTGGGGTTAAACTTTACCTTTTAAAAAACTGAATTTCAATTATATAATTAAATCAAATCTTCATTTTAGAAGTTACCTTTTATTATTAATTATGTCATATTTCATACAAGTTCGTGTCTATCGTTTACGTACGTTATAAGTTATTTTTTTTCTTTTATTTTTTGTAAATCATTAACAAGTCAGTATAACTCACTATGGGCGTATAAGTCCTATAAGCGCATAAGTCATTTTCGGCGTATAAGTCCATACATATATGGATTACATATGTTACGTATACATGCACGGTCATATACATACACGATCTATTCATATGCGCTTCATACATATACGCCACGTACATATACGGTCTACCTTATACATTCGACATACTTACACGCTGATCATGTTTATACGTCGCTTAACTTATACGGCCGCTTAACTTATATGGCCGCTTAACTTATACAGCCGCTTAACTTATACGGCGTATATATTTATACGCCGTAAAGTTCTGTTCAGCTATCTTGTTACGTGTTTTCAATGTTTTTCTTCGATTCCGGTGTCGTCGGCCGCCGTTAACTACCATGGTTGGTCGAGTTTTGATCGTTTATGGCCTAGACAGCTTCGGGTGTCCAGATCTGAGCTAAGGCGGTCCTTAAGCTCATTTTTGTTTGATTAAACACCCAAAATAAGCTAGATCTAGATCCAAACGGCTCGTACGGCATCACGGGGCTACGATTATGGGTTCTACTATGTTGGTACAGTTGAGATAAATCATTTCTTCTTACCTTCGGTTGGTCTTGGATCGTTGAATATAGTAGAGTAGAGAGTGTTTGGCTTAAGTGTGTGTGTTTTTGAATGTGTAGGCTATGGTGTAGAGATGGATGGAAATGGAAAGGATTAAGGTTTAAAGGGTATTTATACTCCCTTAAGCTCATGGACCTAAGGCTCATCTTTCCATTTTATTCCATCTTTAATTTCATTTAATTAACCTACTTAACCTTTCACCTTTATTATTTCTCTACTAACTCAAGTAAACTTTTCCATCATACATAAATAATATATTAAATATTATTTTTAGAAATTTCAGGATGTTACAGTTTACTTGTTGAACACATGAAATATTTTGTTATTACCTAGCAGAAATTGGGTATTCGTTTTAACTCCGAGGTTGACAGAGCTGAAGCTGGTAACACCTTGTATGAAAGAGTATATGGTGGTGATATTGGTGTGGCTGAGGCATCTTTTTGTGTTGAATATGATTTTGAAAAAGCTGCTGATAAAAACAAGTCTAAAATTGAAGAGCCTATTATTATTGAGGATGTGGTTGAAGCTTCTGTGCAAGCTGGTGAACCTAGTCATGTTGATGTACAAGTTACTGAATCTGTGAATGAGCCAGTGATTAGTAATGATCCAGTAATTGTTGAATCTGTTGATCTTATTGTTGAACAACCAGTTCATGTTGTTGATGAAGTAAAGGTTGTTGAGGAGGAAGAAGAATATAAAGAAGATGACGAGATGTTAGACTTTGGTGATTCGGATAATGATGATTTAGATGATTTAGATGATAATGATACACAACAAGGTGGTGCTGTGCGATTGCTGGTAAATCTGATAAGAAAATTGATTTTGTTGGTGGTGATGTTCAACAAGATAATCCACAATAGGAATCAGAATCTATATATGCACTGACTGATAAGTCTTTGGAGGAATTAGAAGACTTGATTACTTCTAACTTCCATGTTTCTAATATGGTAGATGATCTGGAAGAAAGGAAGATTCTGATAGATAAATAAGTTCTGGCAAAGATGTTGGAAGTGTATTTGGAGGATTTAACGTTTGATTTTGAGAAAGATATTCCTGAACCAGATATTGATGCTGATTGGTTGAATAATGATGTATTTTTATAGATAAACCAGAAGCAGTTAAATAAGTTGGTGAACAAGAAGAATATGATACTTTTGATGAAGTATTTGATGAAGAAATCGAGATGGAACCTAACCCGTATGAACAACCGAAGAAAGATGACAAGGTAGATAGAAAAGGTTGGTTTTCTCATTGAGTTGTTGAGCCGAAACAAGTTTATCTAAATCTGGTGAAGTACTATCAGAAATCTCATAAGGATGTTGCTATGGGAAAGTGTTTGAGTATTGCTTATCTTAGTAAGATTCGAAAGATCGGGATACGTAGACTATTTGAAGTTCAATACTTCAATAGTTTAATGGATTTGAAGAGTTTGCCGTGGTTTGGTGCGTATGATACTTGTATGCGTTATGATTTGTTGTATGCGTTATAATTTGTCCGGTGAAAGAGATTTGGAAGTTCATGGTAAACGAGGCAAAACGTGGTTTCAAGAAATGGACACCTCAGTTGCCTAAGGTGTTCAAATCAATAAATCGTAAGAATCCCGAAGGTGAATTGATAAGAACTTTGAGGTATACAAGGCCAAGCTCATTTCACATAAAACCGTTCTACCCAATGGAACGGGATTTTCATCATTACTTCCTTTGTTGATCTTATTTGGCGTTGCCTGGTGAAGCGAGTATATATTTGGATCGTGGTAATAAAAGTACGATGTTATTAGAGTGTATATTCCAATGTGGTTGATAAACTGTTCAGTGAAAGATATTGAGACATTGTATATGAACAAGATACAATGTAATGACGAGAAAGTAAAATCACAAGCCAACCAGTTTCAGAAAGTTGTGGACTTATGCTTTGATAAGAAAATACATTCTGGTAGAGCTTGGGAAACAAACTGGAGGGCAATTAGTGAATAACGGGAAAGACTTGAGGCTGAATTGGAAGCAAAACGAAAAGATCGAGTTGTTGAGGCATCATGGAATAGATTTCAATATAAAGATATGGGTGTGTCTAGGCCTACATCACAACAAGGATCTACCAAGCCGTCTTTTGAAGAAGCGAGGAAAGAGTATCGAAAAAGAGTTTTTGGTATGGATTGAAGACCTAGCAATATCTAAGGGGGGTTGTTAGAACATTAATGTCTAATGCTAGGTCTAGTGGGCTAATTGTGTCATATGTAATTGTATAAGGGGCTGAAAATGTCATTTTTAGAAAGTTTGTTGTGCTACGTATAAGCCTTAGGGCGTATAAGCTTATGCGGGCGTATAAGCTTATACGCTGACCAAAGCTTATACGGGGGTCACTGTAGCAGTATAAATAGTCTTTGATGTTTATTATTTTGTAATAGTTTTGGGAAACAGTTCTGATTTGTACTAAAAGTGTTAATATATCAGAGTTTACAAGTGAATGTGTTGTTAATCATTTACAGTATTATTCCGTGATATTGTTTAGTATAGCAAATAACTAGCTAATCGATCCGAATCATAACATGTTCACGTAAATGATGCCATGCATGATCTGGATCATGCACTTTCAAAAATCCTATAAAATAGAGATATACTAAAAATTAATATATGATTTATTTAAAAAATGGTATATATTATTTATAATTAAAAAACAATTTTATAGTAAAAAAAATAAGCAGGTCATGGGTATTAATAAACCTAAATAGCTTTTAAACCAAGTTATAATATCTCATTTATTTGTGAAACTCTTTCATGATCAAATATTTATGTATATATTATAAACGAATAATAAAAAACAACCCCTGTAATACGGGGGTAAAACCTAGTTATACTATATAATAACAATAAGAAATAACACCTTCACGGCTTTGATAGGAAAGTTATTTTCTTCCCGCACGCTCAATTTTCAATATTAACATTTAAAATTTCGTTATTACTTTTCATCAAACCATCTTTCTTTTGAACGGCGACTTTCTTGTATTTAGGCTACCGCACTCTTCAAATTTGGAGAGCCCCGATGCCCCACTCTGGCCAGACTATGTTGTCTTAACTGGGCCCACACTTGCTTCGGAGTTTGGCTTGGTCGTTCCCCTGGGAAACCATACCACCGATTGCCACTTGACATCCGTTGTGCCACCACAAGAGCAGAACTCTCTGGCGTAACACATGGTGGTACGAAAACCCGGGTGGGCTCATGGTTCAAATTGACAACCTTAGTACAAGGCTTAGCTCAAATCCTTCATTGCCAATATCTACCCAAATATACAAGTAGGGTTCAAAATTGAGCAATTATTGAAGAAGCCAAACTTCCTATCACTAGGCCAACAAGTGAGGGTTCATCAAATCACCTTCTAGATGGTTTTATATTATTCATTCATAAAACATTTATACCAAAAAATATGCCATTTAACCACTTCATCATCAAATTATATGCCATATTATTAAAATTTTCTTTTGTCTGTGACATTTATAGAGTTGAGCGAGTAGATGTGAATTATAAGTTTATTTATAGTGAAATTAAAACAAACTACTCAAATCCAATCACATAACACAATCTAGGTACATTCGTGGTAATTAGGTGAAAAAATTTATCAGATTATAAATTTAAATGAAGTTGTCTAATAAATCATTTAGTTACATTTTTATCCGTCAAGAACGTCAAACCATTCTACTTAAAATACTCTTATAAATCACATATACCTGCCCATTATAGGATTTAAACGCTAAACCTATAGGATAATGGAGATGCACCTTACTACCCAACTATGTCTTTTAATTGTTTAATATATGTTATCTAAATCCAGGGTGGGTAAAGTTTTGTTCCACTAATAAACACACTAATATTTTAACTGTTTGCAAATAGTGGGTAGTGATGAATTCAGTAGTATACTGTGTGCACAATATGGAATCTAACAAAGATCTTATTATAAAATGATTCTTAAACATGTAATAATTTTCATTTGCATCCACTCGTATAAAGTTGTTAATATTTTTATTTAAGTCATAAAAATTTATAATATTTAATTAGTTATGGAGGATGGAGGGACCGGTACCAAACTTAACACTCCATAAATTCAGTTATTTCTAATCATGAGGTCTGCCAACTAATCAGCCTCCTGTGTTTCACTCTTTGTATTAATAGTAATGTCACTGGATACTTGTAATCCAGCACTAATAATAAGAAGAAGAAGAAGATTACATCACAAAGTAAAGCCTATGAATTATTTTTATTGTTAGTTTTTCTTTTTTATTTAATATTGTTGTGTTGGTATATGCAGTGTCTACAAGTAAGTTGGAAAACATAGAGGAGGAAGGTAGAGTGCCGGTGACATGTCGACTACCAGAAACCCCAACCGAGTCGATGGAGTTTCTTGGGAGGTCATGGAGTGTGTCATCTGTGGAAATCTCAAAAGCTCTTTCCCATCAAACTAAAAATGCATACTTATTCTCTTCAGGAGAACATGTAAGAAAATAAACATTCATTGGTTTTCTGTAACATATTAAAGTATAACAACTTACTACATGTTGGGTTTTATTGCAGGAACCTCAACCACCAGAAAAAGAAGATTGCCCTCCAAGAAAAAGTGATGAGTTGAAGGTAAGTATATGCATGCATTCAAGGGAAGTTGTAACAACTGTTTTAGTGTTTAAGCGATTAGTTTCGATTACAAAAGATTTGGGTTTAAACGGAAAGGGGTTTGCTTAATTCGTCGACCCAGGTTGATAAATCTAATTAGATTTTAAGACAAATAATGGATATAACATAACTATTCATCATATAATATTATTATAAGGGTAGCAAATATAAATGTTGAATTCAATTGCTGAGATTCAAACACAAGTATAAAACAAAACTGAATTAGTACTATTTCATTTTTCTAGTCTTAATAAAGAAAAACACCACCACTCATTACTCAACTAAGTAGAAAAACACCATCATCATCACCATTATTATTATTATTATTATTATTATTATTATTATGAGGAAAGTGAATACGATGCTGTTAGGAATGCCTTGTTCATCCTCACATGTTCAAAAGTGAACTCGATATACTCAAACTTTTTCTAACAATGGTTTTGGCATTTTGATGGAAACAAATTAGTTGTAAGACATCTTAACAAAAATTAAATAAATGCTAAAAAGAGATCCATAGTGATTTATTAATTTGAAAAGACAGAAAAGAAATGGAGACCCTATTGCGATTATGACTGGTTGAGAGAGCTATGGCAGAAAACAAAGAAAATAGTGTCCATGTGTGGTAGATAGTTTGATGTGAAAAAATATGGAACTCGTTTTGCAATAAAAAAAATAGTATCTGGTTCATAGATAGAGTTATTAATATGTAAGGAGGAAGAAGGCGTTGTACAGGAGGGGACGATTAAACTCAAAGCAGGGACTAGGTTTGTTGCCTTTTAAGTTTTTTCTAGAGATCTTCTAAATAGGAGTATAATTGTTTGTTTAGTTGTTTGTAAACAAAACTACGTAGTTTTGATTAGTTTTTCGTCTAAGCTTAGACGCATAATAGCATCGTTTCACTTTCCCCTATTATTATTTTTATTATTATTAACACAATACTCTTTTATTTAAACTCAATTTTTAGGACCTTTACCATCGACCGATTGGTGATTGAAACTGAGACCTTTAATAAATGCTATAACTTATAAGAAACAAAAAAATTCCAAGTATAAACGAACGCATACCTCTAATGCTTCAGCATATTTAATCTGATGCAGGAATTGTTTCTAATTCATCACGCTCTGAACCAAGATTTTGTATCTAGCCATCAGTTGCTCAAAAATGGAGTATGCATATAGCCTAGTTTGACCAATGACTATCAATATATTCATTAATAATAATAACAATTTAACAACTCAGTGATTTTATTTGTATACAGCTTTACAGGAGCATAATGAGAGGAAGGACAATGGGCAGATGGATAAAAGACCAGAAAGAAAGAAGAAAACATGAAGTCAGAACACACATAGCTCAACTGCATGCCGCAGTATCCGTGGCAGGGGTTGCAGCTGCCGTGGCGGCTCTTACTGCCATATCAGCAACATTAATCAATGGTACTAATAAGGAAGAAAGAGGGTGCTCAAATGCAATAGCATCAGCAGCAGCTCTAGTGGCATCACATTGCATAGAGATTGCAGAGGATATGGGAGCTGAACATGAGCAGATATTATCAGCCATCAATTCTGCAACTACTGCAAGGACTAATGGTGACATCATGACCCTAACCGCAGCTGCTGCCACTGGTAATACTTCTTTTAAAAGAGAATATCACCAAAGTTGTAAATTTTCTGAATATGTTTCAATTTCTGGTCATGTCAGAACAAAATACCTTTCCGTCTTCATAGATAAAAAGCAATGTGGATCGAACTCGAGTATCTATACATTTTACGTGAATCAGATCTACGCATCTTTTTTTAATTATTGCCTATTCCTAACTCATTGTTTATGCACTTTAGGACTAAACAAATACATGACAATAGAACTGTGTAAGGCATGACCATGATGGTATAACATACACAGAAAAATGACTACTTAGATGATTCTCTTTTTAAAATGTTACTAAACTAACAAGGGCCGTCCCTGAGAATCATTAAAAACTTTTGGACCTAAGGCGAGAAAACATTTGGTCATTTAGTAAAAAATATTTTTATTGCCCTTAAACAATTAATGTTTTAAATGGCCTTATTGGTTATGATTTTGGTTGTGCAATATTTTTTCTTTCTTTTATAGAAATAGGCTTAAATGAATTGCGCAGTTGGGTTAAAACATTAACAATACATATTTTTTGACTACTGGGATGATAGGGCCGGGGATGGTCGCCCTACCCACCCCCCTCAAAGCCGGCTGTGTAACTAACTTCCTGTTATTTCTAATAATAAGAACAATAGTACTACAAATAATAAAAATTAAAATAAATATAAATATTATAGCATTGAGAGGAGCTGCCACATTAAGAGCAAGGCTGCAAAAGGGAGCTGCAAACATGTCTTTCGGTGAGGAACAATGTGAAGAAGGTAAAGAATATAATGTATTGGCAGCCTTGAATTTTGTTTCTAAAGGGGGCCAACTTTTAAAGCTTACAAGAAAAGGTAACTTCACTTAAATTGATGTAAAAAAAAGTGTTTTGAAAATGGATTTTGATATTATGTGATTTGATACTATAGGGGATCTTCACTGGAAACAAGTTTCTTTCAAAGTCAACACAAAATGGCAGGTGGTAGCAAAATTGAAAAGCAAGCATATTGCAGGAACTTTTACAAAGAAAAAGAAGTGTAAGAATTAACATTCTATCATAGTCTTGAGAGTTATCATGTTCATCTGAAAGTAGCATTTAGAGGAGGCAACTGTTGACACGACCTGAAACACGACCCAGACCCGACATGAAAGGTTTTGGGTTGACTAACATGACCCATTTATAATGCGGGTTTGTTTCGGATTGACTAACCTGACTGTTTAGAAAACGAGTTGGTTCGGGTTGACCCGTTAACCCGTTTAAGTACATATAACTAAACTTTTTTTGTTTTGTTTTTTTTTTCGTTTTCCATTTTCCGAATATATTCTTGCGAATTCCAATCAAATTTCAAGATTTTAATTATTTAAAAAAAAACTAATCATATTACTTGATTTCTCCACTAACTCTAAATTATATTAATTTTAATTTAAAAAATCATTTATTTTTTTTTGGTGAATGGGTCAAACGGTTCGTTTTCAGGTTGACCTGAATTTAAGTGTGTGCGGGTTAGGGTTGAAATCTTTGACAAGAATAATAATATGGGTCGGGTTCTAGTTGTACATTTCAACCCGCCAACCCGCAATCCGTCAACCCGTCAACCTGACATGATTGACACCCCTAGACTAGCATTATTAATGATTATATATATATGCTCCTTCTGCAGATATAGTCTCTGGTGTGTGTGTTGAATGTCCGGGAAGAGAGACGTATGAAGAGAGACAGTATTTTGGGATAGAAACGTCTGAAAGAATAATAAAATTTGAATGCACAACAAAAGAAGAAAAACATAAGTGGATAGAGGGCCTGGAACATTTATTGAATTGCAGAACTAATATGGCAAGGTCTACATAACAGCATTTGGGATTGAAATTTTACAGTGAGTGGATTATATATATATATATATATATATATATATATATATATATATATATATATATATATATATATATATATATATATATATATATATATATATATATATTGGGTCTCACCGGAAGCAGCCTCTCTATCCCTATGGGGTAGAGGTAAGGCTGCCTACATCTTACCCTCCTCAGACCCTACCATAGCTTTGCTATTGGTGGGATATACTGAGTACGATGATGATGATGATATATTGTGATTAATTGTGTTTATGAATAAGAGTGGAGTGGAGTGGAATGATGTATTCAGTTTCGCAAATTGGTAAGACACTGATTTTGATATACAAACTCTATGGATAGCGGCTTGGCACCTACAGCAATCATGTTTCCTCACGTTAGTGCTTTCATGAGATCAACGTTATCGACAAAGACCTGCAATATGGGATATGGAAATATAAGAGCAAATAAACAATTAGAGAATTAGAAATCGGTAGAAGTATTCCAATGACAGATGACAACATACACACACACACATATATGTATATACATATACATATATGACTACTATCATTTTAGGAAACTTCCAAATAATTTAAGAACTCTTAACAACCAATCAGTTTACTTATTTTTATTATATATAATTAATATTATTTGATTATCCTTGGCATCAAGTCAATTTAGTGATAATACCCAAATAAGTGAACAGTTTATTGGTTTTCACTAAAATAGTAAGGAAAGACAGAAAACTTGCCGATTTCCAACCATCTGGATCCAAACAGGCTGTTATCTTTGTGTTTATGATCGGTAGGGGCCCAGGTTGAAGCACTATATCTCTGCCAAACAGTTTAACAACTTGTGCAATCTTAATACACATCATCAGTCCCTATTGCAATCTGAATTACATAAGTTGTTACAGAGTTCACAAAAACACTCTTGTGTTGAAAGAAGTCGGTAAACATTGGTCATAACAGTTAATTCACCTGCCCATAGCCATTTCCTTTGTCATATTCAGTGACACCATAACTGTATGTCAATTCCAACACTGCACTTTCATCTTCAGACGTGTAACCCATCACAGCTTTCGTGCACTGAAAAACCATAGCATATTCACATCAATATACAATCTCAAAACTCTTAATAATAATAATAAGCTGCATATTACAAAAGCATCCATCACCTTGTTATCAGGTTCATCTCTTCTTTGAATAAGTTTCATTCCATATGCTTTTCAAAACACAACTCCACACATGACACATGCGAAAAGTTAGTTATATTTATCAACTGTATGTGGGTGGTTAACCTGCTTATAAAAGTCAATGTCTCCTACTCTTAACATCACTTGACATAAAGGATCAGAAATAGGGCTCTTCCTCTCAATGAGCTCAAATGTGTAACCATCTGGATCTTCAATGAAGGCGTTTATTGGGCTCGGTTCACTGGTTACTTTTCCCCATTTGGATTTTATAAGATTTGCAGTTTTAGCTACCTAATATTAACACAGAATAATAATTTGATATTATCAAATAAAACCAATTACAGGAAGACTTATATATAGGAATAGATATGACACTTAGATACCATTAGGAATAGAGATTATAAAATTACTAGCTAAAATATATTGTCTAACATCCCCCCCGCAAGTTGAGGGCGGGGAACGACCTGCAACTTGGACCATAACAGCAGAAACCTTTGCGATGGTAGAGGTTTGGTAAAAACATCTGCAATCTGATCATGTGTGGAGATAAACCGAACTGCCAATTTCCCTTGAGCAACTTGTTCACGAACAAAGTGATAATCGACTTCAACATGTTTAGTGCGAGCATGAAATACAGGATTGACAGAGAGATATGTTGCACCTAGATTATCACACCAAAGTGTGGGTGAGACTTTGGAGATAACGCCGAGTTCATTTAGGAGAGCTTGAAGCCAGGTTATTTCTGCAACAGTGTCAGCAAGCGCTTTATACTCGGATTCGATTGAAGATCGCGAGACCGTTCGTTGTATGCGAGCATTCCACGAGATGAGATTAGAACCTAGGTAGATAGCAAATCCCCCCGTGGACCGACGGTTATCTGGACAGCCGGCCCAGTCAGCATCAGAGTAAGCTTGCAAGGTCGTGCGCCAGTTTACATCAGTAAAAGCCATAAGAGTAGAGTTGGAGTTCTGGCGAATAAAAAGACCATAGTGAGAGGTACCTTGAAGATATCGTAAGATCCGTTTGACAACTAACCAATGATTTACTGTGGGAGAATGCATGAACTGACAAACTTTGTTAACCGCAAAGGTTATGTCGGGTCGAGAAAGAGTTGCATATTGAAGAGCACCAACCGTTTGGCGATATTTGGTAGGATCAGCAAGCAAAGGACTGTCAGCAAGAGCCAAGGATTGCGAGCTACTCATGGGAGATGGAACGAATTTACATTCGGCTAAACCTGCTGTGTTTATTAAATCACATATATACTTTCGCTGAGATAGAATTAGATTCTTTCCAGAAGGTATGATTTCAATTCCCAAAAAATAATGCAAATTACCAAGGTCCTTAACTGCAAACGCAATGCCCAACTTGTAAATGATGTTAGTAATGGCTTGTGGATTATTCCCTGTAACAATAATATCATCCACGTAAACAAGAACATACACCAAGGTACCCTTTCTCTTGAGAATAAATAGAGATGGATCAGTTTGAGAACCAATAAAACCGAGATGATATAACGTGGTAGAGAAACATTCAAACCATGCGAGCAGTGCTTGTTTAAGGCCATATAATGACTTATGTAATAGACAAACATGACCAGGTCTTGATTCATCAACAAAACCTTGTGGTTGACGAAGATAGACAGTTTCTTTTAAATCACCATGAAGAAAGGCGTTTTGAACATCCAACTGTCTAAGTGGCCATTGGTTTGTAACTGTGAGAGACAAAAGTACCCGAATAGTGGTAGCCTTTACAACCGGGCTAAATGTTTCTTGATAATCGATACCTAGTTTTTGATTGTAGCCCTTTGCAACAAGACGTGCTTTGTACCTCGTAACCTGCCCATTGGCATCCTTTTTAATCCTGTAAACCCACTTTGAGTCAATAATATTAGTATTAGTAACCGGGGGCACAAGTGACCATGTTCCATTTTTAACAAGAGCGTTAAACTCTTCAGCCATGGCATCACGTAACTCGGGGAATTTGTTGGCGATGGTAAAAGAGGATGGTTCGAAAGGCTGGGAAGGACCAGCAGAAGTATGGTAGACAGATGGATCATAACGGGTTGAAAGTTTTGGATTTTGGCGAAGGTTGGATGGACGAGGGCGTGGTTGAGGAGGTTGTGGAGTGGATTGAGACATGGACGCGGAAGTAGAGGTGGAGGCGGGGTTGACTGAGGGGGTTGTTGTGAATGTGGGTATGGGGTTGTAGTTGTTGGGTTTGCGTTGGTCGTGGGGGTTGTTGCAGCCATGGGGGTTGGGGTGGGTGGTGAAGATATGTCATGAAATTCAGGAGGGTCAGGGTAGTAGGAGTAGTAGGGAGATGTTGGCTCGGTGGCAGGTTGGGTAAGTTTAGGTGTAAAGGGGAAACATAGTTCATTGAAACGAACGTGACGTGCAATGTACACACGCTCGGTATTAAGATCCAAACACCGATACCCATAATGTATTGGGCTATAGCCGAGAAAAACACATGAGGTGGATCGAAAGTCCATTTTATGTCGATTGTATGGTCGTAGGTACGGAAAGCATTGACATCCAAAGACCTTTAGAAAAGAGTAATCAGGTGGTCGTTTGAAAACATGTTCAAAGGGTGATTTGTTGGAGTTAATTCGAGAGGGAAAACAATTTATTAGGAAAACAGCCGTCTCGAAAGCAAAACTCCAAAAACGCGATGGAGTTTTGGAATGAGCCAAAAGGGCAAGGCCCGTTTCAACAACGTGGCCGTTTCTACGCTCAACAATGCCATTTTGTTCACTTGTGTGCGGGCACGAGCGTCGATGTATAATACCAAGTGAAGTGAAAAATGGTGTAAGGTTGCGAAATTCTCCCCCCCCCCCCCCCAATCAGTTTGCACATTTTTAAGCTTAGTGTTAAATTGTCTTTCCGCCATAAACACAAATGATTTAAAGGTTAAGTAAACATCAGATTTTTGAGCCAAGGGGTAAACCACATATATCGTGAGTGATGATCAACGCATAACATAAAAAACCTGTGTCCATCAAAAGAACGTGATGGAGCAGGACCCCAAACATCACAATAAACCAAATCCAAGATGTTATTACTATGGAATTTTGAAAGGTTCAAAGACAACTTGGAGGACTTCCCCATTTGACAAGAACATAAGTCACGACATAAAAAAGATGAAACAGGTAACGAATTACTAGAAACAATATAATTAAAAATACGAGTATGAGGATGCCCAAGACGATGGTGCCAAATTGTTGAGGATGCTTTGGTGGCTGTGAAAGAAACATATGGAAGAGACTTCAACTTAGGTAAGCGAAGAGTGTAAAGACCTTGATCACTTGGACCCGTGAGTAGGATGGTACGTGTAGACTCGTCCTTCACAACAAAAAAAGACGAGTGATATTCAAAGAAAACACTATTGTCTAAACAAAATTGTTGTACAGATAGCAAGTTCTTTTTAAGTGCGGGTACATGAAGAACATTAGAGAGTTTAAAAGTTTTGTTGGAGGAATAGATTTTTGATGAACCAATACAAAAGATGGGAAGAGGATTACCGTCGCCAACATGAAGTGAGTGATTACCATTATATGCTTCTGAGTGATCCAAGTTTGTTAAATCTGGAGTAGCATGACCATTTGCCCCGGTGTCAGGGTTCCATGTTGAACTGGAGGCTGAGCCAATACTTGAGAGAGCTGCATAATCTGTTGCATAATTTGGTTGTGACAAACCCTGTGTGGAGTTGGAACCGGATCTGTTTGGACACAGAGATGGGATGTGGGCTATACCACACCTGTTACAATGACCATAGACTGTGTTTTGCGTTTATGCCCAAGCAAAAGATGGTTGGCGATTTTGGCCACCAGTTCCACGAGAATTATCTCGATTTTTGTTATTATTTCCGTGGTAGTTACCACGTGAACTGCCACGCCAATTTCCGTGATAATTATTTGAGGAACGGTTTGCAATAAAGGCCTGAGATTGGCTGGTCTGCTGTATAAAAGGGCTGAGTTGATACCCTAATTGGGCTGCCATCTGTTGGACAGCAGCGAATTGTGAGTTTTGTGGAGTACCTGCTGGAGTAGGTGCAGGACCAGCGAGGGAAGCCGTGAACGCTTGAGGAGCAGTAGCTGTGTGACTAGTGACCATGTAGTCATAGTCACTTAGCAAACCATATAATTCATTGAACATCACAGGTGGGGAGCGAGCTATAAGAGTTTGTTTTAAACCTATGTACTCTTGACATAGACCTGCAACTACAAGCATGACTAAATCTTTGTCTTTGAATGGTTCTCTAATGTTGGCTAGAGCGGTGGCGTACTCCTGTGCACGAGTAAGGTAAGCAGAGGGACTTTCATCACCTTTCATCTCAAGCTTCAACAGTTGGGTTTATAGTGTGTATTCTCTGGAAGAGTTATGTGGTGCATATGCTCGTTCAAGAGAGAGCCAGAGATCCCGGGAGGTAAGGCCTTGAACATGTTGGAAGGATGCTTCAGAAATAGTAGAGATCAGAAGCATTCTCACAAGAGCATCATTGGCAACCCAGTTGGGGTAACTAGGGTTGTCCATAGAAGCGGTGTCAGTGGTGGCAGCAGTACGTGATGGCGGGCAGGGAATTGTTCCGTCTATATAACCAAATAGATGGTTGGTAACTAAGAATGGATGAATCATATTTTTCCAGAATCCATAATTAGTGGGTGAGAGTTTGAAAGCAAACTTATGGTAATTATGGGCCGTCTTCTCAGTGGTTGTGAAAGCAGGGATCATAGCCATGATTTATTGCAGATAGGTTGTGGAGAAAAAACGACTGTAGGTTATTGTTGGTGATGGAGATTAGGTGTTGCAGGTTGGAGACTGCATGTATTGTTTGGAAGAGAAGAGAAAAAAAAATTGCCTGACGGCTGGTAGGGTTTAAGGTAAGGTTGATTAACCTAGCTGTGATACCATATTAACACAGAATAATAATTTGATATTATCAAATAAAACCAATTACAGGAAGACCTATATATAGGAATAGATATTACACTTAGATACCATTAGGAATAGAGAATATAAAATTACTAGCTAAAATATATTGTCTAACACCTAATCACACAAGCAGGTTCATTTACAGGTAGACACAACCGAGAACCAGGTTTTGAAAATAACTAACTTACATCCTCAACTGCTATTCCAAAATGTCCAAAACCAGTTCCAGTGTCATACTTGTCAACTCCATAATCTGGATAAACATTGTTAGAAAATGAAAGCGCAGGCAATAATGTAACTTAATAATAGAAAATAATAAAAATTTCACAAATGGTCCCTGTGGTTTGATCATTTTGCAAGTTTACTCCCCAAATTTAGAATTTGTAAACTTGGTCCAAACATTTATGAGAGGCTTGCATGTGTAGTACCTATTGTTAATCCCAGGTGGTTTTTTCACATAAATGTGATGTCATGTGCCATTCATGGTCACATAAATGTTAATCCCAGGTGGTTTTTCACATAAGAGGGGCTGACCGGGCTGCTGAATCAGCTACCAAAATGTGTCTTATCTGTCGAAAATAAATAAGATAAAAGAAAATGCATAAAAGAGAGCAAGAAAACAAATTAGTTATAAAAGTTCAATATAATAAAAACATATTATTTCAAAAGACATATAACTTGGAATACATAACTGAACGAACCTTTGTGTCTGTGTGTCCTTGAAAGTTCTAAGTCCTGCAAAATTTAAATGTTTTGACAATAAACTAAATACTATAAATTATAATATATATATATATATATATTTATATATATATAAACTTTAATGAACATAAACGATCACACATTAATGAACGAACACATTAACAGACGCTCACGAACATAAATACGAACTTTCTGGACTCAACAAACGGATCCTTGTTCATGTTCGTTCGTTAAGCCTTTATCGGGCAAACGAACGGTTTACGAACACATAACTGAATAAAAAATATTATGTGTTCGTGTTCGTCCGTTAAGAAAATGAGCTTGTTTAATATTCCAAATTTAAGTTTAAAATATCATACTAATCATATATACTGAGAATAGAAACACAGTGGATTATGCAGTAATCTAGTTATTTTATATGGGGATGAATTCGATGCCATCCCAGAAATATAACCACTTTGACCCGGTTATAGAATATAAAGCCGAATTGACAAATGCTTAAGACTTAAAGAAAGTTACAAACATGAGTTCATCAGAGTCTTTGATTTTACAAGAAGGTTGTGTATCCAATTTTATACCATAATGTCGCCCGATAAAGTTATCTGCCCTTTAGAAAGAAAACACATAAACATTAAAAAATTAATTAACTAAAAAATAAAGCATTTTTTGTTAACAAAAGCCACCTTGATGATTCATTTCCTTAAGCAGGTGGAAAAAAGAAACTTTCATAAGTAAATAATGTGAAGGTATATTTTTTTTATTAGAAAGCAGATGAAATTGTTGCTGACAAAGAACCAAACCTTGTCCAAACACAATCAAACTGAATATTGTCAAGGAGCCTTAACCAAATCCTTGAGTAACCAATCTGTGCACAGAAAAAGTACAAAACTAGTCATTTGACTTGCCCAGTTTTATTCAATCCACACAAGTGGAGAAAGAATTAAATAAAAATTCATAAAGTTTCAGAAGCCACCAACGACCAACTTATGGCTAATACTTTACTTACACATAAACATACTTCCGGTAGAACAAGTGGTGTAATGGTCCAGGTATTATATAAATTTGCAGTTTCGACATTTCTGCCAGATTTTATGAAATATAACTTCTGATGTGTCATTGCAGTCATTACATAGAATCCAAACCTTCTTTTGCTTGTAATCTTCAGGCATTGCAGTAGCTTCAATCTAAGAAATAAAACCAATCATACAATTGAAACTGATGTTGATGCAGTCATCAATGGCCAAATTCGTAACCCTAATCGAGGAAGAGATGAACATGAATGAAAACCCAAGTCAATCCATAATTAGGCAAAAACCCTAAGTTCGCTAGGTTCTCAATTTGACTGATTTGTTCGATTTTAAACAATCAATTTAGAGTTCAATCGTGGCATAGGAAACGTGAATCAACGATACTAACCTAAAGTATGCTCTGTGACGGTGTGCTTCATCGATTGCAGAAAGAGAAGGAAGAACCCTAGAAATTGTTGAGGATCGATCCAAAGTTGATATGATACTGAGAATAAAGATTGAATCATCGATGCAATGAATTAATCAATCGAATCGGAGATATAACACAGGTGATGATTTTTGGTGGTGAATCATGGCTTAACGTGGTAAAGGTTTGTGAAGCTATGGAGAAGGTTTTTTAACGTTGGAGTTTAAGAAAGGATTACCTCAGTTTTTCAGCTTATGTCATGACCCGTTTTGAGATATTCCGATATCAAACCCGTAGGATAATACACATGAAATTAAAGAATGAATGAGAATCCTCAATTTTGAAATCAAACAATCTGGTGGCTCTAGATAATGGGGTAGCGATGTGAGAGCGACACGTATTATTTTATGATAGACAATTATATAGATAGTTAGATTCTCATCCTCTATCACCTTAGAGCATTCCTGGCCCGTTCTCCATTCGTATCTCTATAATTACACTAAAAAACACTATATTTCTATCTCCTGTTCAATTAAATAATATTTTTTATACCTTTATCATTACAGTTTTCTATCTCCTCTACTCACAACCAATTCAACATACATTAAAATATAAATAAGAGCAAACAAAGTTTCCCCAAATTTACAAAAAAATCACTACATCTCTTTCTTCACCCTATAATTTACACTCAACCACACACAACTCCACCCTATAATTTGCAAGTTCCCCTCACATAATTATAGGGAACGGGTTGATAATACTTTTAATTTATTGGGAGGAGTTTTCAAATTATATGGTGGAGATGTGAGTTGTTTTGTTGTAAATTATACGGTGAAGAGAGAAAATGTAATGATTTTTCGTAAATTTGGAAAAAAATTGTTTGTCTCTGTTTATTTTTTAATATTTGTTGAGTTGGTTGTGGGTATAAGAGAGACAAAACTGTAATGATAAATGTATAAAAAATATATTAGTTAATTGAACAGTAGAGAAAATTGTAGTGTTTTAGTGTAATTTTAGAGATAAAGATAGGAAATAGGTTGGGAATTCATTAGTTACTGACCTTATATTTTTTATTTCTTTCCCCTAAAATTAGAGTTTGCCTTATGAGTTATTTTTTCAATCTTGAGCTTGGCTTTGTCTCATCTTGTTTATTATAACAAACTAGCTTTTAACCATATGTGAAATGGGTTACTTTAGATTTTTTTTAATTGTAAATATATATTTCATGTATGATGTGTTTAGATATTAAAATTATATGTTAAGTGAACGTATAAAATATCTTATATTTATTAGTTGAAGTTGAAGAATAGCTTGTTTGTTTGCATTTCGAATAAGGTCTCATGGGTCTATCAGTTAATGTGGTCTAACATTTTGTTATAGATATGAACTTTCGTCTTAATTTACATGAATGTATGTCATGTAGTTTGTTCAAATGACATTTGTATTTTAGTTGTTATGGTTGGTTGGTAATGTGGATCATATATATTGTTTAATGGGTCTCCTCAATTGGACTTTTTATGGGTCTATCAATTAATGTAGCCAACATTTTGTTGTTATAAAATACGTATTTTGAACTTTATAGAAAATTGGGCTTTAATTAAATTTATGCATTTTAATCTCTCTAGCCCAATACTAGTTTTAGTATCTATTTCAAACTTACAAGTCATGTTTCTTATTTTATTTTATTTTATCTATTTGAAGCTTTATTATATTTGTTACTTTTATGAAGTGTAGTATACGGTATTTTTATTTTTTGTATGTGTTTTTTGTATTTATAAATTTTAATTTGTTGACGTAATATTCGTCAAATATAAGAGAAGTCACATTAGTTTTTGAATGTTATTAACGAATGCTTTCTGTTCATATGTCAAAACTAAGTTTTCCTTATTTTTTTTAATTATTGATAATTTTCAAATGATTAGTATTTCTATTTATATATTCTTTTACATGTAATTTTTTAAAGATTTTTTTTATTATGTTTGAAAATAAATATACAAGCCTTTATTAGAAGCAGCTGTTTGAAAAATGCGCTTGTAATCATTTTATAACTTGTTTCAAGCAACCCTTTCTTCTTTAGTCCTCGTATTACGGTCCCCCCCTCCTTTTTTTACATTTGTAGTTACTAATATTGTGAATGTATATAAATTTATATTTATATAATTTATTGTAATAAAGTTTGTTTTTCGGATTTTAATTTAATTTATTATAATGAAGTTTGTAAAATACTTGGACATATTTTGATCTATTTATATTTGGTTATGTTAGTTTTGTTGGGTTTCAACGGTGGTTCGGAACGAAAACGGTCAAGCTATTTTAACCCGTTTTAGTAATTATTTCGTTCTGATAAATATTAATATACACATATATATAAACGAACTATAAAACGAAACGGATAAATAAATGAGTAAACGAACCATAAACCGAAACCCGAACCCGGATCCGGTTACAACAATATACGAGTACGATTAAAACAACCAAACCGTAGATTAAAGGTTAAATCTTCGTACCTCGGTTATCAAAACCGGGAAGAAACACCGAGAGCTTAATGAAACGCGCTAGATAAATACACAATCAATAACCGACAGAAGATCCGGCGGGCGGCGGCGGCGGAAGTTTTGGCAGGTTATATGGCGGTGGCAGTAGGTGACGCGGCTCAGATCTGGCGGCTATAGGGGTCGGCGGACAGCAGTGAACAACGGCAGCAGCTTGCAGCAACTGTAGGTTGCCAGAAACAGTTCGCCAGAAAAGTGGGTTCGCTGGAAAAGAACCAGGTCGCCGGGAAAACGACCTGTGGTCAGCGAATTAAGGTTTCAACAACACCGGAGCTTATATGGAGCAGCGGTGGTGCTAGCGATGACTGAGGAACAGTTGGTGGTGGCTGTGATAAGTGTGCGGCGGCCGGAATGGACTCGCCGGAAAACCAGGCAGCCAGAATTCGGCGCCGGAATACCTTATTGCAAGATAATGAATTTATAGTAATCGTTATCATCTATCCTTTCTGTATAAGACATCAATTGAACAATGAGACATGTATCAAATCAATCTCATACAGTGTTCAATTATTGTAGTTCTCGATATAAAGTCAAAGTGGTCCAATCAAACACACAGTAAGTTTGGGTGACGCCTCACACTTTACCAGTTTGAATCAACGAGGTAGCCAATATGTCTAACTGTTACATTTTAATGTAAGAGTACAGAATCCCATCTTGACTACATACAACTCCTACTGAACTTTAGAACATTCCCAATCAATGCCTTTATGGCTGGCAGTTACGCAACAACGGTTAACATGATCAAAGAATATTCATAGGTAAACGAAAGTTCCAATATGTATCTCAGGTCTAAGGATACTAAATGAGCATACTATTATCAAAACATTTTATGATCAAGATACATGAAGATGATTTGATGCGAGTTACATCCAACGGCATTCACAGTGAGGTCTGTGAGTTTGGAAGTCAACTGCTTGAGTCCAAAGTTAGAATAGTCTTAATTCAGAATCGTTCCCACGAGTCTGATCGACTACGGATAATTTAGAATACAATATTCACGGATTAAAAGTATTAAAATGAACATAGTTGTATTATTCAACGTTTGCATTTAACCATTAAATCAAAAGTGAACAGAGAAGTACAACTGGTTAAACATTCATACATCCAAATACTAAATCAAAATAAATCACTAGCAAGTCTAAGCCCGATAGCACTTTATGCTGATCATGCTTGTCCTGAGTCATCGACTTAGTGAACAGGTTAGCTAGATTTTGATCTGTGTCAACTTTGCTTATCACAATGTCTTTATGTTCCAGTAATTCTCATACATAGTGGAACGAAAAATGTGCTTGGCCATGTGATGAAAATTGGGCTCTTTGGCTTGAGCAATAGCACCTGTGTTATCACATATCACGTCGATCAATTTTCTAAATTTGGAACCAGATCGAGGTTGGCTATGAATTTCTTCATCCAAGCAGACTATGAGCGAGAAACATCTCGGTCATTCTGGAAGTCAGTGTTAGTGTAACACCTTACAGTGAGCTCCTCTTCCACTCCTCCAAACACGCTTACGAGACATCAGGTCTAGTGCATAATATAGCATACATGATAGAGCCAATCGCTGAAGCATATGGAATTGCTTGCATGTGTTTTGTCTCAATTTCTGTTGCCGGAGATTGCGATTTGCTAAAACGGTTCCTTTAACAATGTAACAGCTCCTATCTTGCAGTTGTCCATTGAGAAGCGTGGAATGACTTTGCTTATGTATGTACTATGTCTTAGCCCTAGAAGCCGCTTAGATCTATCTTGGTAGATCTTGATTCCCATAATATAAGCAGCTTCATCAAGATCTTTTATTGCGAAACAAGATCCCAACCCGTCCTTAACTTCCTTAAGCATAGGAATGTTGTTTCCAATTAATAGTATATCATCCACATACAGGATGACGAATGATATAGTGCTCCCACTAGCCTTATGTAAACACAAGGCTCACCTACATTTTTGATGAAATCAAACACTTTGATTTTCTCATCAAAATGTAGATTCCAGCTACGAGATGCTCGTTTGAAAATCCATTTGCTTCCTACTGCCCGACCTTCGGGAGGGGGGGGGGGTAGCTTAGTCAAGTTCCAGACTTGATTGTTATGAATAGATTGCATCTCGGCGTTCATTGCTTCACAACTTTTCTCAGATTCCGGATCCAAGATTGCAGATTTGTAGTTAGTAGGTTCGTTGTTAGACTTGGCTACTAATAGAGTTCGGGACCATCTAGATGCAATAAGTATCTAGAGTTTGGTACGGGAGTCCTACTACTTCTGCGAAGCGCTCATGTTTATGTCTGATGTATCAGTAACAACAACTTGTTGATCAGACACTCCAACTTCCTCAGCGGTGATTGTGGTTCTTGAATTTCTTCAAGATCGACAATGTTATCTCCAGTTCCTCGATCAAGAAATATTTTCTCGAGGAAGTGGCCTTTCCACTTGATAGAAATCATATTGTATCGGGATGAACGAAATACTAACCGCTTGGTTGTAATATTTGACGAATGCGGGAGGCGGTCATAAGGGCGAAACTCTAAAAGGAGTGAAGCAAGTTAGTTCTACACATCATCGATCGAACCATGTTTAGCAAAGTTTGATTTCTCCTCTCGCTCACGCCATTGTGTTGGGGGTGTGCCAGTGGATGTGAGCTGTGAAACAATTCCACGCTCTCTTAGATGAGTAATGAACTCTGAGCTGAGATACTTTCCACCTCGATCTGATCGAAGTATCTTATTGGTTTTACCAAGTTGGTTTTCCACTTAGTTTTGAAACTCTTTGAGCCTTATAAAAGTTTCATGCTTGTGTTTTATGAGATAAACATAAGCATATCGACTATAATTGTCGATAAAACAAACAAAGTAACTTTCATGGTTTCTAGACATGGTTCTGAAAGGCTCAATTACATCTGTATGTATGAGTCCTAACAGATCTCTTGCTCGTTCACTTTTATGAGTGAGAAAGAGTCCTTTGCGAGTTTGCCAGCTAAGCAAGATTCAGAATCGTCAAAAGTGTCCGGTCCTGTGTATTCAAGAATCCCTCTTTGGATTGGAGTCTTTTAACTCTTATCTTGCTTATGTGGCCAAGTCGGCAATGCCATAGAAATGCATCATTGATGCCAGATCAGATACGTTCTGATAGATTATATACGTTATTGTTAGTTTGAACATCAATCTCATAAATACCATTTCGAGGGTTTAGCCTCAAATAAAAGATATCATTCAAGTAAGCAGAAATAGCCATGCCATTAAAAAGTACATAAAACCTTGTTCAAACAACATGAAACTAAAATGATGTTTCTGGTCAAACCAGGAGCAGAGAAACAATTATTCAAATGAAAAACTAGGCCAGATGGACAAGTAAAATGAAAAACTCCAGTTGCCAGAACTGGTCTCTCTTCTCATCTCCAACAATGAGTTCCATGCTGCCTTTATTCATTTTCCTCCACTTCTCAGGCTCCTACAAGACATTAACGATGTGTAAACCACATCCAGTATCAAATACCCATGTGTTGCTAGAGACAGTGAAAAGTTCAATAACGTATATGGAAATAACTCGAGATAGCCTTCACTATTGGCTCTCTTCATCTTGATCTCAGCAAGGTATTCAGGACAGTTTCGCATCCAGTGTCCCATTTGGTTGCATGGTAGCACTGGCGCTCCTCAGGGGGGCGGCAGTGGAATTTTTGGAACCCCTTTGTTAGCATTGGTGGCACGAGGGGCAACAATGGTATCATTCTTCTTGCCTTTAACCTTTTAACTCCGGTTCTTGGGATTTGGCTTCTTGACACCAGCAGATCGGATCATCAGAACTTGATTGGTACTTGAAGGAATGTTCATCTCAGCCGTCTTGAGCATGTTGTGAAGCTCCGGCACTGCCTTCACCCAGCCGTTCATGTTCAAATTCATTATGAACCGGTCGTAAGAGCTGGGGAGAGAGTTGAGAATGAAATCAGCTGCCATCTCATCGGGCAGGGGATAATCAAGTTTCTTGAGCTGATCGAAGTGGCCCCTTCATCTTAAGATCATGCGCACTGACGGGAGACCCTTCTGCCGTCTTGCAACTAATGAGTGGTTTCATGGTGTCGAAACGTTCTTGACGGGCTTGTTTCAAGGAACATGCCATTCAGTTGTTCAAGCATCTCATTGGCACCAAAGTCTTCCAAGCCTTTAGCAAGCTCGGAAGTCATGGTGGCTAGCATAATGCAGGAGACATCAGCCGAGTCATCCTTATGCTTCTCAAGAACTTTTCGAGCAGCGGCTGTGTTGCCTTCAGGCTCGGTTGGAACGGGTCCATCGAGAACATACAGGCACGTGCCATGGTTAGAATAAGTCTTAAGTTGCGGTGCCATTAGATGAAGTTGGTACCGTTCAGTTTATCCTTCTCAAGGATAGTCTTAAGGGCGTAGGGTGAGTTTTCGTTTGATGACATCTGATTAATTAAGCAAAAGTAATCTTAATTAGTATTTTCGACGTTGTAGTCCTATTATTAATGACCCATTAACATTAATAAAATAGGAGCATGAGAATCTGGCTTCCGGTTATTAAAGGCAGCTGTAGCACACAACATTAATAAATGGTTAGGCAGACTGACAACGATTGCCAATTATGAATAGAGCACAACTCTCGGTTATGAGGCCTATAGAGACAACGATTATCTGTATAGATACGTTTAGCCTCATCTTTCCCCACTTTAAGTTTTCCAGACAGCTGTAGCACGTAATAGGAGAGTAAAGTAATAGTTGTCCTAGTACAGTGACGTGTGAAAGGGCTGATGTGTCAACGAACTGCTTTCACCTTTATGGGATAGGCTAGAAATCAAGTGTGGTGCTTTAGCTCCAAACACTCGAAATTTCGCATTATGCCTCAAGTGTGACTTGTAGTAGGATTGGCATAAACTATTGGTTTTTAAATTTGGATAGTTTTAGAATTACCAAATAGAGTAAGTCAAATTTTACTGTATTTATTATCGGGACAAATTGATGAACCCTTTCATCTCTCAGGACACTTAGTTTTCAATTAACCTATTAAAACTAAGTTTGTCGCGATACGGCTAACCAATTTAAGTTAATAGAAAAACTATTAAGTTATAAGTTTTGGAAATCAAAACCCTTTTAATTTGCAAAACATAATTGGCTAATAAAATGTTTATTTTCAAATTTATTTGTCATTAGGTCAGTGATATTACAATCCTATTATAAACAATCCAAGCAACCACAATAGCAAATAATAATATGTAAATCCTTATGGCCAAAAAGGTGATCGGTCTCGCTAGAGCCAATTAGGGAGACCGATCAGGTCAAGGGGTTCACAACACAAAACAACCACAAGGATGGAGTTATTCGTGCACCTCGTCATCTTGTCCGAACTCCCACTAACTCCAAGAAATCCTTGAGCTCGTCCACGTTTATCTTCGCGTCTTCTTTATTACAAATTTTAATACTAACATAATATGCCCTATTATAAATTTGAACCATCCAAATGGCTAAAAGAAAACCGAAAAATAAATATATAACCGTTTACAACTTTTGAACCATCCATATGGCCAAATAACAAGCTCAATAATCAAACACAACCAAAAAAGAATAGGTCGGGCCGGATTTACATATTCAAAATTAAATAAATTTTGGGTGTTTTGACTTGGTTAATAAAATAAACAAAACTTTGACCAAATCTAAAATCACCCGAAAACAAATCTAGATCAATAAACTTTAAATGATATAAAGTTTGTGATGTAGATCCGGTTTAAGCGAACCGGTATCGACTCGTACATTGTAACTGCGGCTCTGATACCTTTCCGTCTTCATAGATAAAAAGCAATGTGGATCGAACTCGAGTATCTATACATTTTACGTGAATCAGATCTACGCATCTATTTTTAATTATTGCCTATTCCTAACTCATTGTTGATGCACTTTAGGACTAAACAAATATGATAAAGAAAATGCATAAAGAGAGCAAGAAAACAAATTAGTTATAAAGTTCAATATAATAAAAACATATTATTTCAAATGATATATAACTTGGAATACATAACTGAACGAACCTTTGTGTCTGTGTGTCCTTGAAAGTTCTAAGTCCTGCAAAATTTAATGTTTTGACAATAAACTAAATACTATAAATTATAATATATATATATATATATTTATATATATATATATAAACTTTAATGAACATAAACGATCACACATTAATGAACGAACACAGTAACAGACGCTCACGAACATAAATACGACCTTTCTGGACTCAACAAACGGATCCTTGTTCATGTTCGTTCGTTAAGCCTTTATCGGGCAAACGAACGGTTTACGAACACATAACTGAATAAAAAATATTATGTGTTCGTGTTCGTCCGTTAAGAAAATGAGCTTGTTTAATATTCCAAATTAAGTTTAAAATATCATACTAATCATATATACTGAGAATAGAAACACAGTGGATTATGCAGTAATCTAGTTATTTTATATGGGATGAATTCGATGCCATCCCAGAAATATAACCACTTTGACCCGGTTATAGAATATAAAGCCGAATTGACAAATGCTTAAGACTTAAAGAAAGTTACAAACATGAGTTCATCAGAGTCTTTGATTTTACAAGAAGGTTGTGTATCCAATTTTATACCATAATGTCGCCGATAAAGTTATCTGCCCTTTAGAAAGAAAACACATAAACATTAAAAATTAATTAACTAAAAAATAAAGCATTTTTTGTTAACAAAAGCCACCTTGATGATTCATTCCTTAAGCAGGTGGAAAAAAGAAACTTTCATAAGTAAATAATGTGAAGGTATATTTTTTTTATTAGAAAGCAGATGAAATGTTGCTGACAAAGAACCAAACCTTGTCCAAACACAATCAAACTGAATATTGTCAAGGAGCCTTAACCAAATCCTTGAGTAACCAATCTTGTGCACAGAAAAAGTACAAAACTAGTCATTTGACTTGCCCAGTTTTATTCAATCCACACAAGTGGAGAAAGAATTAAATAAAAATTCATAAAGTTTCAGAAGCCACCAACGACCAACTTATGGCTAATACTTTACTTACACATAAACATACTTCCGGTAGAACAAGTGGTGTAATGGTCCAGGTATTATATAAATTTGCAGTTTCGACATTTCTGCCAGATTTTATGAATATAACTTCTGATGTGTCATTGCAGTCATTACATAGAATCCAAACCTTCTTTTGCTTGTAATCTTCAGGCATTGCAGTAGCTTCAATCTAAGAAATAAAACCAATCATACAATTGAAACTGATGTTGATGCAGTCATCAATGGCCAAATTCGTA